>NC_057795.1:432200258-432208216 GCF_018294505.1 Triticum aestivum | reverse complement strand
GTGCCGCCGCCCCGCCGGAGCCCCGCCTTGTCGAGGTAGCCGCGCCGCGCCACCCCCCCTCGGTTCGGTTTTTTTATAAAACCGTTCCGGTTTTCTTTTCGTCGGTTCGTTTTTTTTAAAACCCTAGATCAGTTTTTATTTCCGGTTTTGTTGTTTAGCGAGCGTTCGCCGGACCGTTCGTCTTAACGAACGTGATCACCGGTTATTTCCGGTCAACGAACGTCCGTTCGTTTAACCGTTCGTCGTTTCTTTTAATCGGATTTATTCCGCTATTTTTCTGATAGCGATTTCAGATCCGATTTTCTTTCTAGTTTTTCTTCTCGCTCGTTTATCGGAATCAGGTGATTCAAGCGCCTGGAGTTTCGTTTCGAAACCATCATTCCGACTAATCAACCTGAACTAAGTTTTGCTACTGTAAAATTTGACCTAGTTTCAATTTGCTAGAACCGAGTTGTTTTCTTTCGCCGTTTGATTTTCGTTGCTTTATTTGATTTCATTCTTTTTGCAACCGGGGTTCTTAAGTTGAACTTTCTGGTTATATCTTTTATTCGAGATTTACCTGTGCATTAGATGAGTACTTATTGTATGCTTGTTGTTTGTCTGCGATAGATCACCCGGAGTGCGCCGCTTGTTACTTCGAGTCTCTAGGTTTCGCGGATCATCAGCAAGGCAAGTAACACTTGATCATACCCTTTTCTACTACCCAGTTTTTATGCATTAGATCAATCCTCAAACATTGCATGATTAGGATCTAATTAAATTGTGGGATGGGAAGTAGATGAGGTAGTACCTATTACCTGTTTTACTTATGAAACCTTTGGGAGTTACTTCTATGTTTGCTTATTATGCCATGCTATGCTAGTAGACGTGGATTGGGTGAGTGAATATCCATGACAAATGTGAGATTGTTAATTAATGGTTTATCTAAGGTGGCAACTTAAATACACATCTGGGTGGATTGAGGCACCTGGGGTATCTAGTGATTGCCTGTTTTTTTGGAAATCCCGGGGGTACCGTGTGATTTTCCTATGGACCGCCACCCAGGCTCAAAGGGATCATAAGATAATTAATGCTAGAAACTTCCGTGTGCAGCCACAAGCCATTATGGGCTCTGGCATAGTTGACTAAGTCGTGCGAACTCTTATAGTGGTGGACTAGCAGATGTAGCGGATGTAGGTGTACCGGTCTACCCATCGTAAGGTGCTAGCGCTTCTGAAAGACTATGTCTCGATCATCCGTTTCTCAAACACCATGTAGTGCGAGAAACCAAACGGAGGCGATCGAGTCTTGTGGGGAAAAGTGTGCAAACCTCTGCAGAGTGTACAAACTAATCATGATTAGCCGTGTCCCCGGTTATGGAGATCTTGAGTATCTAGTACTTGAATATCATGTGTATCTCAACACGTTACTCTAATTTAATATTGTTGGGTTTGTAAATGAGTACTTTTTAATTGGGATTGAGAATGCTGTCAACCATTCTCAATGTTTAACAACCACTATGATAGTTAAATAAATTTATTCCTTTGCAGTAGGGAAAAACTGGCTTTATGCAAAAAGCTGTAACCATAGAGCTTTTCCACCAGCCATACATGCATGTAGTATAGGCTTACCATTCATTATACTCTATGTGTTACATTTCCAGCATATTCCATGTGCTGACCCGTTTTCGGGCTGCAACTTTCATGTTGCAGACTTTTCAGACGACGAGTAAGGTGCTTTTAGGTCGTGGTTCTATACTCAGTGATGCCGTTTGAGTTGATGGACTCACTTATCTTCCAAGTCTTCCGCTGTTATCGTTATTAGATGGCCTTAAGCCATGATTATTGTAATAAGTCCTCTTCTGGACAAATGATGTAATAAGTGTGTGATTGCCACTCTGTTATAAATCCTTCGAAGTACTGTGTGGTGTCAGCATTACTGATCTAGGGATGACACCTGAGCACAGAGACTTGACCATGTGAGGTCGGGTCGCTACAGAGATGGTATCAGAGCACACGCTGACTGTAGGACACAACCACTAAGTTTAAGCCATAGATCACTATTCTCTTCTCATTTTCTAACTCCTCATCTTTTCTACTCTTTTAGGATGACGGACGCAAAGATCAAGTACGCTCAACCAGATGAAGGCACACCTTTTGGATCCCACTTGAAGGAAGTCGCCAAGTATCTGAACATTGGACTACCAAGCTTCATCGGGACTTTCAACGCCACTCTGCCTGAAGAGGAACGCTGGAAGATTCAAGCTGACGTTCCGGGAAGGACATTCGCCCCAATCACCAAGCCTATAGATAGTGTTTTCAGTGCACCAACCTGGAGTCTGGGAAAGAGCATGGCAGCTCATATCACCATGGGACGCATTGGAGAAGTTTATCAAGAAGACCTCAAGGACACTATCTACCAGATTTGCGGACGCCGGAATGAAGACTGGGAGATAGTCAACACCAAGAAGGATAGATCCATTGCAGCTTTCATCCAGGAGTTAAACCAGCACATTCGACGCCAGGAGAACCAGATGTGCAATGATATGATAGAGTTGAAGAATGCGAAAGGAAGGATCATCGAACTCAAAGGAGAGCTAAAGTCTACACGCAAGGACTACATGGACGAGATCGTAGCTGTAGTAAGGCACAATAGCGATCTTAAGTATGAGATTGGAGAACTCAAGAAGAAGTTAGCGCTCAAGAATGAAGACAAGTACGTCGATTGTCCGAGCAACTACATCATCATCGACGACACCGATTCGGATCCAAGTGAACCCGACTTTGAAGACGAAGCTGGAGCAGACATCATGGAGTCTTCCACCGGTTCAAATTAATAGATGACCCCCACATATTAGTAGTATTTCCTCCATGTAAACATTTTAGTTCAATCACTTTTGCGATAGTTAGACCGTTGTAAGCCCTTTGTTTGAAATGAATGAAGTGATTTTGTGTGCATTTGTCTCATGAGCATTTGGGTAGTGTTTTCTCCTTAGACCTCACTCTATTCTTAATTTCTTGTCTTTTCTAAACCCTTCAGATGCCTCCGAGACGCGACCCCGAGTTTGTTTTCCCGCCAGAGATCACTCAGTTGATTCAGCAGCAGAATACCTTGATTCAAACATTGGTACAGAACCAAGGTAACAACAACAACAACCCACCACCACCACCACCTATGGATCACTTGACTCGTTTCCTTAGGCTGAATCCGCCGGTGTATTCCAGTAGCACCGAGCCGATTGTAGCAGATGATTGGCTCCGCAAGATAGGAAGGGAGTTGACCACTGCAGGATGTACGGATGGAGAGAAGGTGAAGCTTGCTGCACATCAGCTTGACGGACCCGCAGCAGCATGGTGGGAGAATTTCACAGCCACTTACCCTGTAGACACTGTCACATGGGATCAGTTTCAGCAAGCTTTCCGAACCGCCCATGTTTCAGCAGGAGCTATGGCCATGAAGAAGCGTGAGTTTCGCAACTTACGCCAAGGAGGAAGGACTGTTGGCCAGTATGTGGATGATTCTAGTAAGTTAGCACGTTATGCCCCAGATGACGTTGCTATAGACGCAGCTAAGCAGGAGAAGTTTCTGGAAGGATTGAATGATGAGTTAAGCCTGCAGTTGATGGTAGAAAGATTCAATAACTACCAGGAGTTGGTAGACCGCGCCCTCATGATTGAAGGAAAGCAGCAGCAGATTGAGAATCGCAAGAGGAAGTATGGGCAGGGGAAGTTTAATCCTGGAGCTCAGCAGAAGCCCCGTTATACCCCTAAACAAGGAGTTCAGTTTCAGCATACCCATGGAGGAGGTAGTTCGCACAACCATAATGGCCACAAGAATGGTAATGGGAATGGAGGAAGCAACGGCCAGAACCGGACCACACCATCAACCCCAACCAAGAAAGACCTGAGCCATGTCACCTGTTACAAGTGTTCCAAGACCGGACATTATGCAAATGATTGTCCTGAAGGCCAAGGTGGAAATGGAAGCTCTAGAAAGAAGCCAAACCCTTTCAACAGGGGACAGGTGAACCACATTGGTGTGGAGGAGGTTGAAGCTCAGCCCGATGCAGTAATCGGTAAGTTTTTGGTTAAGTCATTTACTGCACTTGTTCTTTTCGATACTGGTGCATCGCATTCATACATATCAAGGGGATTTGTAGAAAAGTATAGTCTGCCTACTCAGATTCTTAAAACCCCTATGCTAGTAAGTTCACCAGGAGCAGACTACATGGCCAGACAAGGATGTTTTCAAGTGCCATTGAGTATAGGAAGGCATGTATTCCCGACGGATTTGATCATTCTGGAATCCCAAGGATTGGATGTGATTCTCGGTATGGATTGGCTGTCGATGTATGGAGGAAACATCGATTGCGCAAGTAAGACGATTTTGCTCACAACGCCAGAAGGAAGAAGGATTAGGTATGTATCACAACATGGACCAAATAGGAATCAAGTAAATTCCTTATCAGGAGTTGTGCAGGAAGAGGTACCAGTGGTGAAGGATTACCCTGATGTATTTCCTGAGGAATTGCCAGGAATGCCACCGGATAGAGACATTGAGTTTTTGATTGAGCTTTTGCCAGGTACAGGCCCTATATCGAAGCGACCATACAGGATGCCCGCACAGGATTTGGCGGAAATCAAGAAGCAGATCAAGGAACTATTGGATAAAGGTTATATACACCCAAGTTCTTCGCCTTGGGGATCACCCGTACTCTTAGTGGAGAAGAAGGATGGAACGTTAAGGATGGTTGTTGATTACCGTGGATTGAATGAAGTAACCATCAAGAACAAGTACCCACTACCAATGATAAATGATCTGTTTGATCGTTTGCAAGGAGCTAAAGTGTTTTCCAAGATCGATTTGCGATCAGGGTACAATCAGTTGAAGATTCGAGAGCAGGACATACCTAAGACAGCGTTCACCACAAGATATGGACTGTATGAGTATACCGTTATGTCATTTGGACTGACTAACGCGCCTGCCTATTTCATGAACCTGATGAACAAAGTGTTTATGGAGTTTTTGGATAAGTTCGTTGTGGTGTTCATTGATGATATTTTGGTTTACTCGAAGAATGAAGAGGAATATAAGGAACATTTGTGATTGGTTTTGGAGAAACTAAGAGAACATCAGTTATATGCCAAGTTCAGCAAATGTGAGTTTTGGCTAAAGGAAGTTGGATTTCTTGGACATGTTATATCCGGAGAAGGGATAGCAGTTGACCCCACCAAGGTTGAGACCGTAACCAAATGGGAAGCACCAACGACAGTTGGAGAGATCCGGAGTTTTCTTGGAGTCGCATGATACTACCGAAGATTTATTGAGAATTTCTCAAGGATTGCAAAGCCTATGACGGAGTTGCTGAAAAAGGATACCAACTTCATATGGACTGAGGATTGTGAGGCCAGTTTTCAGGAGTTGAAGAAAAGATTGGTTACCTCACCAGTGTTAATTTTGCCAGATCAGACCAAGGATTATGAGGTGTATTGCGACGCTTCACGTCGAGGACTTGGACCAGTGCTTATGCAGGAAGGAAGAGTTGTTTCGTATGCTTCATGACAATTTAAACCTCATGAATTAAATTATGCCACACATGATTTGGAGTTAGCAGCCGTAGTGCATGCATTGAAGACATGGAGACATTTCCTCATCGGAAATCATTGTGAGGTGTACACGGATCACAAGAGTTTGAAGTACATTTTCACGCAAAAGGAGTTAAACCTTAGACAAAGGAGATGGTTGGAACTCATCAAGGATTATGATATGAGATTGCATTATCATCCCGAAAAGGCTAATGTAGTAGCTGACGCATTGAGCCGCAAGAGCCATGTCAATACGCTGATGACGGGAGAGATACCAAAGGAGTTAGCAGAAGATCTTCGTGAGCTATGTTTGGAAATAGTTCCGAGAGGCTATGTAGCAGCATTGGAGATTCAATCTACCTTGATGGATAAAATCAGAGAAGCTCGGAAAAATGACAAGGAGATCGCGGATATAAAGAAGAAAATGAGCGAAGGAAAAGCAAAAGGATTTCATGAGGATGAGCACGATACCCTATGGTTTGAGGACCGTGTTTATGTGCCAAATGACCCGAAGATCAGGAAGTTGATTCTGCAAGAGGCACATGATTCACCCTATTCGATTCACCCAGGTAATACCAAGATGTATCTGGATTTGAAGGAAACATTCTGGTGGACCGGAATGAAGAAGGATATTGCGGAGTATGTAGCAGTTTGTGATGTATGTCAGAGAGTGAAGGCAGAACATCAGAAACCAGCAGGATTGTTGCAACCATTGCCGATACCCGAATGGAAGTGGGATAAACTAGGCATGGATTTCATCACGGGTTTGCCAAAGACTCGTTCAGGCTATGACTCGATTTGGGTTATAGTCGACCGCTTGACGAAGGTAGCTCATTTCATTCCAGTCAAGACTACCTATAGCAGTGCTAAGTTGGCAAAGATATACATGACCAGAATTGTGTGTTTGCACGGAGTTCCGAGGAGTATCATATCAGATAGAGGAACCCAATTTACCTCAAAGTTTTGGAATCAGTTGCATGAAACTTTGGGAACCAGGCTGGAATTCAGTACAGCTTTTCACCCACAGACAGATGGACAGACTGAGAGAGTCAATCAGATTTTGGAGGATATGCTGAGAGCTTGTGCACTAGATTATGGATCTAGTTGGGATGATAACTTGCCGTATGCAGAGTTTTCTTATAACAACAGTTACCAAACCAGCTTGAAGATGGCACCTTTCGAAGCTTTATACGGAAGGAGGTGCAGGACACCGTTGTCATGGGACGAAGTTGGAGACCGTCAGTTGTTTGGACCAGATTTAATTAAAGAGTCTGAACAGAAAGTTAAGTTGATTCGCGATAGGCTCAAGGTAGCCCAGTCCAGACAGAAGAGCTATGCGGATTCAAAACGCAAGGGGATAGAATATGAAGTTGGAGACAGAGTTTATCTTAGAGTATCCCCACTTCGAGGAGTGAAACGTTTTGGAGTTAAAGGAAAATTAGCACCACGTTTCGTTGGACCGTATAAGATCTTGCAACGCATGGGAGAAGTCACTTATAAGTTGGAATTACCTGAGGGACTGTCAGGAGTTCATGACGTATTCCATGTTTCTCAGCTGAAGAAATGTCACGCCGAGATGGTGGAGGTACCGCTAAGAGATACAGTGCCACTAGAAGCAATTCAGTTGAAGGATGATTTAACATATGAGGAGAGACCAGTCAAGATTCTCGAGTATGCCAGCAGAGTTACACGCAGCAAGGTTATCATGTTTTGCAAGGTTTAGTGGAGCCACCACACGGAGGATGAAGCCACCTGGGAGAGAGAAGAAGATTTGCTCAAGGATCACCCTCACCTATTTTCTAGCCAACCCGAATCTCGAGGGCGAGATTCATCTTAAGGGGGGTAGGTTTGTAACATCCCAAATTTTCAATTTGGAATGTTATACATTAGATCATCATGCATATCATATTTTCTTGCATTTTTGTCGATCCTAGAAATCTCACGCAACTCAAGGACCCACGGAGAGAGTTGGAGATTTCGAATTTTTCATATTTGAGTTCTCTCAAATTATGAAAAGAGGATCGTTTGATTTTATTTATTTTATCTTCAAATAATTTTCCAATATCAAAAATATGAGAGGGAATAATATGACTTTCCCAAAATGTAGGAAAAATGAAGATTTAATAAATAAATCAAATTTTGGATTTTCTCGGAGTTTATTTGCCTTAGGGAAAAATGCGTGTTTTCAAAAATTGCATTTTAGGCCCGAGTAAAAGTTCATTTTGTTCGACTCATTTTTAGGAGTCGGGGAAAATTTACTTTATAATTTTGGAGTTCGTTTAGATTTTATTTTATTCGTTTTTCTGCGCGCGCTATTTATTAAAAAAAAGACTGCAGCGCCCGCCTGGGCCGAAGGCCCAGCCGGCCAGCCGGCCCAGCCGCCCGCCCTCTCGC
>NC_057795.1:431878432-431889581 GCF_018294505.1 Triticum aestivum | reverse complement strand
CTTGATTTCGTATCCAACGGCTGGAAAATCTAATGACCAGAGATGAAAAAGTCAGTCGACTGACGTGTAGCCTCACCCCGCACGTACACATGCACGCACGTAAGACACACACGCATGTAGGCGTGTAACACTGACACGTACACATAACGTACACACGCACACATGCTGGTGTGCAACACTGACACGTACACATGCACTCACGAACACACACACGTACGCACCCATGCATGCAGCACTGAAACGCACCCTTGCACGCACGCAACACTCGCACGCCTGCATGCACATAGCACACGACGCAAGACACACGCTTAACTACATGAAAAAGATGATGTCACACTCAATGAACAATCATCGGTTTATGAAATGCCCGCTTCTGATCGCCCTAGCCCACCAAAGGTTCCTCTGCTGTGCGCTGCCTACGTTGGGTCACTGACATGCAGGCCATGCACCCAAAGAGCCCACACGTCAGTGGAAGAACGGTGCGGTGTCCTAGGTCAGAGTCGAGGGCGCCACTCACAGCACGCCATGCTGAACACGCCTCTGTGCCGCATTCAAACGCCTCCATGAAACCCGCTCGTGTGGAAGCTGAGAAACCCACTCTGGACAAACGTCCGTTCATGACCGGGCCGGCGTTAAATGCAACGCCGGCCGAGCTCCTCCCGTCTGCCGTCTATTTAATCTCCTATTTAAACGAGGCCAAATGCAGGCCAAGAATCGCACACCTCCGCTGCTCCCCTATCTCCTCCACCATTTTGTCCACTCTTACAATGGCTTACGAAGAGTAGTTATTCGACATCCAAGCTGGCTGGGTAGCCCGCCGGATACGAGCTATGCAGCTCGCTGATCCACCTCCCTTCCCTCGCCCGACGGAGCCAGTTGCCGCCCCAAGCCGGCGCGCGGTTCAGCAACTCGCCGCTCCAGGCCATCTCAACGAGGAGTAGCACACGGGCGTCGTTGCTGCCATCCACGCCGCCACCTCGTACCGCATCTCCCGTTTCTGTGGCCGAGACTCCCATGCCGGCGGCCGCGCCATGCAAGCAGCGACAGAAGCCGGGTGCGTGGAGAGCGACGAGTCGGTGGCCAGCGCCTCCGCGTCCTCCGCCATCATCGAGGAGAAGTAGAACACGGGAGGCCGCCGCCGCTTGGGTCCCATGAAGGCCATCGCGGAGGCGACACCGGCGTACACAGCAGGTGTCTTTCCGGATCCTTATGTTGTGAGGACCTTCGTCGACCCCGCATGGGCTCCACGGAAGAGGTCAATGTTAGGATAAACTCGAGCCGGTGCCGGCCATGGCGAAGTAGTGGCCGGTGATGAACTCGAACTGGTGCCGGCCACCATCATCTTCGGCACCAGCCAATGATATCAGTTGGGCAGTGGGGAAGCGAGCCGTCCTTTGCGCTGAAGCATACACCTCCGGGGCTCCCGGCAGTCCGGTGATCGTGCTGCCGGACATGAGGAACACAAATCGATCGGCGGGCGACCATTTAGGCCAGGTATTATATACCCGTGCCGTCTAGAACTAGCACCGCGTAGTTCATTTGAATGTAATGAAATCCGTCATGTTTGTGTGAAAATCCGGTATTTTATATGATTTCCGTCGTTGTTTATATGAAATATCAGTTTGTCTACGTGTTTGCGTGAATTTCGTCCGGTTGGTTGAGTTGCTATCATAATGTGTGCGGCTACGGTTGGATGGCGTAATTTGCGGGTCGCCGGTCTGTCTGCGGGCAGCTCGGGTAGCGTTGTGGGACAAAAAAACATAGCTCGTGCGAGCTCGTCTCCAACGTGCGCGCTGGAGGATGCATGACAGCATGAGCACCCGAGCCATTCCTCATTCATCGGTGGCAAAGGCACCGGTGGACAAAAGGGTCGCCAATATTTTGGCTACCCCGGGCAAGATCCAAATAGCCCCTCCCAACAGATTCAAATCCCTCGTTCGCCGTGGAATTTTGCCATGTGTTGTTTTCATGGACTAGCAAGATGCCCGTGCATTGCACGGAACATCAAGATGCATTTTTTTACAAACTCCCGCATGCGTGCAAGGGATAATTAATGTCCTCCTTTGCTAGTACCATGAGGCAAACACCATTAATATTGCATCGATTAGTGTTAGTGGCCTCGTATATCTGCAAATTGTAATTTTGATAGTGGCCCCTTGTATATAAAAATGGAGGGAGAAATATGAGAGATAGGTGCCGTGGTGGTGATTGGTGGTCGGACTGGGCGGAGGCATGGGGATGGACGGCGCATTATGTCTAGGTTTGTATCTCTCTCACACACACCCACGTAGGTGGGGGACGTGCACGAAGAGAAGAGGTGCACGCACGGCACACGTACTCCCGTCTCTTTCCCAACCACACCCGCGCGGGTACACGGTGGAGCTCATTTCTGTACGAAAAAGGTAGCCCACGTGGTAATTTGGCACGTGTACTGGTTGTCCACTTGGTGGAGGGAGGATCGTCTACCACGGGTGAACAAACAAATTGCGACTTGACGCGTTATGTTAAATTAAAAAAAGAGGCAAACCATGTGGGGCCTACCTTAGAGGCAAGGCTCTATACACTGGAGTACTTTTGATGTGTCCCGTCAACTCGCAGAACGAGGAGAAACTTGCTTAGTATGCCATCTCCCCCGCCCACGGGTGCGGTGGCTCACAAGATGAGGTGAAGCTGGAGTACTACTGTACGCCTTTACGCCCGCTCCCTCGCCCACGCGCGCGGTGGCTCGTAGAACGAGGAGAAAATTTTACTACTCCCTCCGTTTACTCCTCGTCCCTACTACGTACTTTGGTTAGTACTCCCTCTATTTACTTATACAAGGCCACTATAAAAAATACATTTTGCATCTATACAAGGCCACAAATAGTAATCGAGACAAAAGTTACTACTCCCTCCTTTCTAGTTTATGGCTCAATTTCAAAATCTCTCCAACCAAGGTAGACGGTGAGTGGTCGAATTAATTTCGTAGTTTGCACAGTACGCTCATTTTTCTCAAGAAGTTATGTTTACCGAGGCATTAATTAGAACGAATGCATGAATGACCACTAAATTTCCATGAACTTGTACATGCATTGGTTAGTTTCCTCTTGACACTGCTTGCATCGGGTGATCTAACGCACCTCGAAATCCAACATGTAATGGTACTACTACTAGTATAGTACTAGAATTGAGATTTATCAAACGGAAAAATGAATGTTTTTTAGATGAGCCCTATAAACCCTAGTGGGTACGTACTCCGTAAAAACATATTTTTCCAAAACTAAGTCGCTCCCTTTCATGAATTCTGTAGTATACTCCTCCGTCGACACTCCCTTTCATGAATTCTGTACTTCCTGTCGCCGACATGTGGGACATATAGCAACCGGGTCGACGTGTCAAGCACCAAATAACAGTGCAGAACAACACGGGGGACGCTCCTCGTCGAGCTGGCCATATAGACAGCGCTCGTCGCCAAATTATGCATATAATACTATTAAAAAAGCTAGTACGTGCTTAATTGGGCTGCTAAATTCTATTAAAGAAATACTAGTACTAGTATGTACATACTGAAGAGTTAAAGTAACGAGAAGAAACATAACATAGTTCTGCTGGGGGCTCAGCACAACACACCCCTCAAATTAAACTAAGCACACCTGAAATTAAACTATGCAACTAATCCGGTAGACACTGCATTAGAAGTTTAGAACCGCCATGAGCAACGACACTGCCACCTTACTCGGAGTCCTCGTCCACGTCCTCGACTTCGTCCTTGTCCCTCTTCCTCTTGGCCGATACTTCTTTGCTTGAACCGCCAACTTGGCTGTTGCTCTTCATCCAACCCTTTTAGATATTGAAACAAACGTAGCCATCCATTCCAGCGTACTGGATGTGGTCTATATCTAGTACATTCTGCTGCCATGCATGATGATGAAACGTGTAATGAGGTTTCTCCAGTTTGCGGTACGAAGGATGAACCATGGCTCTTGCCAGGGTCAGCATTGAGGGCTGACGAGAGGGCACCAACCGATTCTTCTGGAGGTCGAAGGGGTTGCCTACAACGAGGCCTATCCGATGCAGGACTTCTTTATCGTTCTTAAAGTCTACAATAACGAATTTGACTATTTTGTCCTCGAGGAAGTTCTTAAAATCCTGGCACTCAATGTCGGCATGGCATATGTGGTAGACCAAGCAAACGTTATGTATGCAAACTTGGATCATGGCGGGCTTCTTCCTCTCTTCGTCCTTTAGATCCTTCTCTCGTCCCACGGCTGTGGTTTACTCAACATCTTGCCCAGCGACCCACTCATCATGTGAGTTTTCGAATATGCGTCTGAAGCGAGAAAGGCATCCTTTCACCGTCGCGGAAGTACGGGTTTAGATGACGTCGAACTCATGGCCGATGATGGTTCTAACCTTGTACTCACCGCCGATCGGGGATATTTGGGACGCCATGGATTTGGGAGGAGGGTTAGGATTAGTGGAACTGCCGTAATGTGAATGGACTGGACGACTAGGAGCGAACCGCCGTAGTATTTAAGGACGTGCGGGAAAGAGTAGGAGCGAACTGCCAGCGTGCGAACGGCAGGGTAGTGGTTTTCCATTCTCCCATGATACGGGCTTCTGAGAGCCCTTGGATCTGAGATCGAATGGTTGCATGGCGTGATTCTAGACCTATGGGTGAATAACCTATCCTGGAGGGTTATTCTACAAATTTTCAGCAACTTAGCATGCGGCCGTTTGATCTCAGATCCAAGGGCTGCCAACAGCCCGTATCATGATCGCGCCTACCACGACCGTTGCGTCGCTCGCGCGGTTGCGCCCTTGGAGATTTAACATGGTGCGTTATGCTATCTGATGTTGGCATGTCATACATAGTCATCACTTAGTCACTCATACTACAACAAGGTTGGCTATAAGTGTATTTTTTACTCCTCTCTATCTCTTTCTTCGTACTCCCTCCGTGCCATAATATAAGAACGTTTTTGACACTAGCTAGTGTAGTGTCAAAAACGTTCTTATATAATGGGACACATGGAGTACTAGTATTTATTGCGTTTGCCAAGGAGTGACCTCTTCCAATGAAATGGTGTTGCTAAGTTTTCTTCATTTAATTAGCTATAGACTCAAAATTGTCTTTTCACCTAGGTACACGCGCTTAGCACCGTTTCTTCCTTGGGTCACCAAACTAGTCTCTCTCTTCTTGATTAACTTGCCACATCAGACTTTATGCCTATGTGGCAAGCTTAAGCACCCGTAGGAGCAAGTAAGTACAATAGTGCGCTTTACATGGCATTTTTGCATATGTGGAGGAAACAGAGGCAAGGAAAAAGTGGAGAAGTGGGCTCTCATGCAAGAGCCAGCCTCTACTACTACATGGTGGAGCATTGGGAGAGGCACCTATATGGAGGTGGTCAGGAATCGGGAGACTCACGCCGGTCGTAGCGCCACAGTTAAAAATATAATGGCAAGTCAAATCATCGGGCCCCACCTGTCCAGCAGTAACTCGCTGTCAAATCACACAACCCTACATTTGCAGCAGCCTACTCCCTCGTCTTCTCGCGTCTCTGTCGAACCGACTAGGCGGAACTGCCCCGCCTACCGCCAGGAAAAGCCCTGCCCTTGACTTTTAAATACAACTACTCCCTCCATCGGATGCGTTTGGTTGAAGGTATCGTATGAATGGATTGGTACCATTCAATTTTTTGGGATTGAACCATTCAATTCATGTGTTTGGCTGAATATAAGAGATCGGCTAATTATTTAAGACGGGACCACCAGTCATGCTCACATAGTCATGCATGCAAAGGGTGGCCATTTGATTCGACCGATTTGGTTGGGTGGAATGATTCAGAATCTTCAAGGCATATTCTCTTTTTTGACTCGAACCATTCATGTGCTTTATAACCAAACATGTCTATTTTCTGAATGATCCCAACCCATTCATGACCACCCTTGCAACCAAACGCACGTCATCTTACGAAAACCAAATAATCCTACAATACTAAGGCGCGGTGCATTAACTTCTACCTCGTTTCTTGTTTCTTCACATATCAACCAATAAGAATCCAATGATATACTTTTTGTGACATAGTAACTCATATTTAGTTAGTCAAATGGATGACCTAGAACTACGTGCAGGCCCTATAAACCGAGACGCCTGCAAATAAAAAACCGAGACGGAGAGGGTAGTTCAGCACGTATCTTTTTAGATCAATATAGTCGGGATTCACCAAGGAGCAAAGCCAAGTGGTAGGCTGCTCCTGTCGTGTTGGCGTAGCAACTCAAGCAGGGTCAGTCCACACACGAAATGGCGACACACTTAACAGGACCCCTTTGGCAGACATGTGGCTCATCCACCATCTTGTTCCACGTGCGATGCACTAAATTACAGTTCGAAGCAGCGGTTGGAATTGGAGGCACCTCGGTTGTAGTGCCGTAGTAGTATAAAATGAGCGATGAGGGGTCAAATCACAAAGCCCCACCTTTCCCGCATTAAGCTGGACGGACGAAGCAACCATCATTTCACTCTAGCGTGCAAGAGCATAAAGAAAAGAGAAAATAGTGATGCGTGCGGCAGCTACCTAGGGCACCCTAGGGTAGGGGTCTCCACTACAGATCCTTTTTTTGAAAGCGCCTCCACTACAAATTGGCTTCTCCCTCGTCCTCTTGAAGAAAACCGATGATGAGTGCGGCGGTAGGGTTTGTAGGAGTACTACGGCGTGCGGGGCCACGTCATAGTAAACGGGTTCGAGTCGACGCCTTAAATATGTGTGGTCCGCTTGGTTTTACGGGAACGATGCAGCATTTTGGGTTCGGGGACCAGTGGAGATATAGCACGTACAAAAAATTATGGACGTAGGTTCGACCAAAAGGCAATAATGCATGGGCCCTGCATTTGATATACACGGGGCCGCATGAAATTTGCTACTCTACTCAAAAATAGTAAGGTACACATGTATTGAACGCATGAGATTTCAAAACCAAATTATGAATAAATACACACTATAGCATGTAAAGCTTTGAGTCATATATGCATGATGTAGATGTTCATTTAGTTCTTATAGTAAATCTCATTCAAAATCAATTAGTTTTATAAAAATGTTAAGATTCATGGGGTTGTGCATTGTAAATCATAAAGTAAAAAACAAATAATGGCAATTCATTTTAAAAAAAATCAATTATGATATAGAAGATTCTAGAACAAAGGGGAAGTGCTTGTGTTTTGAGGTTTGTGCATTATGCTTAAGTTCAACCATGGAGTCTTCTAAATTGTACATGTGGCAGATCTGGTGGAATGTTGATGATATGCAACGGCCAGTAGTGCTCGGATTTGCCCATCTCTGCACTGTCGGGTTAGCTTCATCCAGCGACCATCTTTCAAAGTTATTGGCACACTATATAGTTCTTGTGCCATAGTTGCATGTTTTGGAAAAAAGCTACTAGTGGGTTGTACTATCTATTTAGGAATAGAAGATGCATACGTGGAAGTTGTAGGGAAAGAGATGACGTGGAGCATCTCAATTCCTATGAGTAGGGATTGGAAAAGAGATGTCATTTGGTTCACATCATAGGAACTTTTCTATTGAATCTAGAGATGACATGTATCTCAGTTCCTATGAGGAGGGATTAGTAAAGAGATGTAATTTGGTTCATATCATAGGAACTTTTCTATTGAATATACGCTAATGTTTATTTTCATTTGAAATTAAGGGAGTATAGGAATCCATTCATATGAACCAAGTGGCTCTAAAGCTATAGAAATGATATCATGTTTATTTCCTTTGAAATGTAGAGTATATGAATCTATTCCTATGAACCAATTGGCTCTAAAGGAAAAAATTCTATAAAAATCATATCATATAGAGTTCCTATGATATTCCTCGACACTAAAGGATGGTTGAAAGTGCTGCGGGTGATACGATGGTCTTTCTTTGTAGACTCCTCACCCATCTTTATAGTTACCTATTGAAGATGAATGAAATGATATATACAGGGTATTCTACATGTGCAATTTGGTACACAAAAACTCGGTAAAAGTTTGCGAGGTTCTAATTTTCAATAAAGCTATATGCACTGCATTTCGGAACGGAGGGAGCATACGGCAGTTGCTAACACTCACGTGGAAGATTTGTGTGTAGGAGGAGTGGCTGTTCTGTTAAATGACATGGCAAAACTGACACTATCGGATGCCGATCTAACGGTTCTTACGGTGTTCGTCAGGAAAAGGCTTGTGGAGAACGTTTGTCAGATAATGATTTACGGACAAATGCATTGCATTGATACGTGCCCCCCTCTCTCTCACGCACACGCACCCTCACGAGTCACGACTCTCCCGAGTCCTCTCGCAGACTCGCACGTCGCACCTATCGTCTATCTACAGGTAGACGTCACGCACATATGTGCTCTTCACACCCTACCCTCAGAACTTCTAAAAAACAAAAGACGGCACGCACATTTTATTTTAGCTCACACGTCACGCACTTATACTATTACTCTTGCGGCGAACGTTCTTTGGACATAGTATATATTGTACTCTCACGAAGAGAAGCGGTGCACGCACGCACTAGTTCTCTCACACCCACTCGCGGGTACACGTAGGAGCGCTTTTTTTTGAAGCCGATACAACAAAATCACTCCACTATATATAAAAGCAGGAGCCTTAGCGCTTGCTTTACTAGGGTTCCTCTCGTTCACTCTCTGATGCTCTCCAGATCTAAGCAAGACATAGGTGGCCACACTCTCTCTCTCAGCTCACGGCTGGTCACAAATCCGGCCGGACAACCTCGAACGGGGCAGGGGGTGTAGGTGCATCGTTCATGCTATCGTCGGCGGTGAGGGAGGAGACCAACGGCTGCCCGAGCGTCCCGATCGGCGGCCGTGCCGTTCTCTCTGAGAGAGCGCCGGCTCGGGAGGACCTCTGACCCCTTCTTCCTCCCTGCGGTATTGTGGCCAAGATGCGGCCTCCCGACGCCGTCTTTGCCACATGTCGACGACCCTTAGGTATATATTCCTTCGAAACCTGCCTTGCTCTACTGCCCCAGCTCATCCCCCTTCGCATGGATCCTTTTCTACTTCTGTCCGCTGTTACAAAGCCACCTAGACCTCTACTATTATTAGAAGTAAAGCTAGTTCATACAGTGAACTCAAAGCATTGGTTCAAACAGGGAAGAAAGTGGGAAAGCTGTAGCATGAATCTAGGACTTGGTTCTAAGAGGAAACGGGGGAAAGTAGTAATATGTGCCACTATTTAAATAACCATATTTCGTATTTGCGCAAACAGGGATGTCTGTCTCCATATCGTTTCGGGATGTCTGTCTCCATATCGTTTCTATCCGCGCAATCAAAAGCACACACTTCAGTTTTAGTACAACTGCGCAAAATGAGATGGCTATCCCTTGTTGCCATCGTCTAACCTCCCGTCTTCAAGGTATCCCTACATTGGTAGTAACTAAGGTAGAATGACCAACGCAATCTAAAAGAAGCTGATTCGTACGTTTTACTTCGTGATTGCAGTGCAAGGACGAGCGAAAACAACTGCATCCTAGTCCGGAATGCACTTTCTACCAGTTCATCCATGGACCGAGGACTAGCTGGCACGGCTGCATGGCGGTTTTTTGGACAGGTGCGCGGACAAGAGGCATTGTGGTCTGCTTATTTCTGCAAATAGCGGTGCTTAAATTTAGTGGAATGCACAAGCATTTCAGCTGGTCAGTACACTGCATGGTTCAGTTCAGCATTCCAGCTGAGACCACAATTATAATTGGTTATTCTGGAATGAGAGAACCTAACCCTGGATGGTGGCAACAAGAAAAAACCAGAGTGAACTCCAGGAAATTTAAGCCTGCCGGGAGGCCCTTTGCTCAGAGAAGCCTTGCTTGCTTTTTCCTGATTTGTATACCTTCTCACAACTTTGTCTTTTGCTGTGAACTAGTATATGTTTGTTATGTTCTATGAAACATTGAGATGTATAAAATTGCTTAACTTATGCTTTTCAAGATTTTTATGAAGACGAGTTTAATTGTGAGTGTTCCACATGAGCGCTGGACTAGCGTGTGAACGTTTGGAATTTATTACATTGTGGCCTCAATTAAATGCATGAACCACTGTAACAAGATAAATAGTAGTTGCTTATATGTCAGACAGCAGATTGCTGATTGTTAGCTGGTCGATAGCCTAGTGTTGAAGCGAGCTGAGCCAATGTGCCGTGTTTTGCACAACTTCTTACAAGTGGGGTAGCACCAACAGTGTTTACAAGTACTTATGTATACGTCGGCGCATGGTTCTCGAACGAGTGCTCTATTTCATCAAAACACACACTGCCCGTATGATAAACCGTGACAACTTATATCTTACCATGCCATATTCATGAAAAAACTAGTGATGACGCATCTGTTTTGGCAACAATTACGATGGTTCTCACATGATTCACGGGCACACAAAAGTAGCAGCAGTTCCCATAGACGGATTCAAATAGAGCACTAGCCCCAGAGGGGTCGATAACAGGCAAGGTTCGGATAATTAGACACAATCCAAACTACTATTAAACACTAGCTGGGGCAACTATTTCATGCCTCGATATAACTTGGGCTGGACACAAGACGGACCTTGCCATGAACATCATCGAGGACGTCCCGCAGCAGCTCAATCCTGTGAACCTTCATGAAGACAACCTTGTGGCCTTGCCACTGATAAACTTGTTTGTGGAGGCATGCCATGTCATCTTCCCATGTAAGCTTGACAAGAACAGTATGCCTCACAAACGAAGGAGTAGCTTTCAACTTCTTGTGCTTCAGTACACCCTGGACAACACGCCTGACAACAGTGAGGCTGGAATACAACTCTTCATTGGTATAACCGCAAATGGCTTCTAGGATCCAACAGCCTAAGAACTCTGTTTTCCCAGTGTGTATATTCAGGTCGTCCGCCTCATAGCGAGTGACATGCACAACCACACAATCCTTGTCTGCATGAGGGCTCTAATTGAAACAGAAACAAATTCTGAATTACTTTTTAGTGTAAGAACCACAAGTTATTTAAACCACTATGTATAGCATGGCATCGAAGCTAATAAAATTTTGCATTATTAATCACCACATACTTCCTTTTCTAAAAAAAATCACCACATACTTAGATGAAAAACCACAATCGAGATCGGCAAAGAAGGAAATCA
>NC_057795.1:431858889-431878007 GCF_018294505.1 Triticum aestivum | reverse complement strand
TCTTGGAGCTCTCTGTCTCGTGGGGATCAGCCTCCCGCGTCTGCTTCAATATCGGCAGATCTTTGCCTGGTTCTCCTTGGTACATCATGAAACTGACGAATACTAGGAGACCACTGAAAGGAAAACACAATTGCAATGACAATGAAACAAAAAAGAGAATGAGGATCGGTTACTGCTTTGCAAAAGTTCCTTTTTTCTCTGAACAAAAATATACCAACATCACGGATCCGCTTACCTTCCCTTCATTGGGAGAGAAGAACAGTGGCAGATGCGAGTGTTGCCTTTCTTGAAGACGGTGAGGGAGAAGGGGATTCAGCGAGGAGTGAAATGATGGTTGCTTCGTCCGTCAAACTTAGACTGCGGGGAGGTGGGGTTTTGTGATACGACAACTCGTTACTGCCGCGCTACGACCGGGGTGACTCTCCGCCTGCATACTCCCTGCTAATTTGGTGGATGGCATTTGGGCCTGCGTGCTGCATGGCCCGCATGTCGGTGAACAAAAGTATAACGGCATTCAGTAGAGGGAGACGTTCCAATGACCTAGGAGGAGCCAGAAGCGGTAGAGTGTCTCCACTGTACTAGTAGTAATTGTTTTTCTGGGTAGCTGTAGAGTGTCTCCGCTGTACTAGTAGTAATTGTTTCTCTGGGCCCAAGACAAAATAGCCAATCCACACTAGTAAATAGTAAAATCAATTCAAAAGGCGCTACCCACACCCAACACACCGCCCCCTCCCCCACAAAAAAAAACCTAGGTGCTCTTCTTCCTCCTCGCTCCCACCCACCTCACGTCAGCTCGCTCCACTCGTACCCCCAAATTCCTCACCTCACTCCTACAGAAAACCCCAGCTCCCCTTCTTTCTCACTCCTACAGAAAACCCCTAGCTCCCCTTCTTCTTCGCTTGCACTACAACTAGGCTCGTCATTCGTTACTCTGCTCAAATCCGTGAGCGCGACGCGATGCCCTCGAGGAAAATGGAGTCGGCTAACCCCAGCGTCAAGAAGATGAGGCTCCCGCCAGCGGCGATGCCTCTTGTAGATCCTGCACCCGGCAGCGTGGGGAGAAGCAGCGAGCCTGCCCCCACCGGATCCCAGGAACCCGTAGAATCTCGGGTGGACCGCATCAGCGATCTCCCGGACGCCGTCCTTGGGGAGATCATCTCGCTTCTCCCTACCAAGGATTGCTGCCGCACCCAAGTCCTCTCAATTCGGTGGCACCCTCTATGGCGCGCCGTGCCCCTTAATCTCGACTGTCGGTAGCTATTTCTCTTCAATGATTTTAAAATCCCCAGAGCCATCATCTCCTCCCAGCAGGGCTTCGTTCAAAGCCTCTGCATCCCGTCATGCTACCTGAGCAAGCATACCATGCCCTGCATGGTGCACGCCTGGCTGAAATCCCCTGAATTCATAGAACTACAGCTTCTTGAGTTCTACTATTCCCGTGGAAATCACATACCACATACATAACGCCATGAACTTGTGCCCTCAGCACCGATGTCCATCTCGCGGTTTTCCTCCTCTCTCCACACCGCCACCTTTGCGCTGTGCTACCTACCAGACAATCTAGTACTAAACCTTCGACTCCCATTTCTCAAGAAACTTTCACTTGTGCGGGTTCGTATATTGGAGGCCTCATTGCACAACATCATCCACTCCAGTTGCCCCATGCTAGAGTGCTTGGTACTTGTTTTCACAGGTAGAGTCGGTTGTCTCCAAATAAAGTCGCCTAACCTTGTAAGAATTGGAATTTCTTTTGACGGAAGGCAGCTCACCATCCAAGATGCCCCTTCACTTCAAAGGTTGATCCTTGATTCTAGTTATTCACCGTTGCAAATAACCGTCCTCTCTGCGCCTAAACTGGAGACCTTCAGTGTAATACATGACCTCTGTGCTCATTTCAATATGGTGTTTGGCTCCATAGTTCTTCAGGTACTTTATATTATCATCTACACTTGTAACCATATGCTGCATTTTAAATTTCTGCGCATAATTTATATATCATCTTGGAGTACACATTTTGTACTAATATTATGTTCTATGCTCAATGAAGAGTTTCTCCATGGATGGCCTATCAATGGTGTTGGATTCTGTCAAGATCTTATATATCCAAATGAATAGTTTTGATCTGAACAAGATTATTGGCTTGCTGCAATGCTTTCCATGTCTGGAGAAGTTGTATATAAAGGTGATAATTTCACGCACATTGGAAGCCCGCATATAGTGTACTAGAATTAACCGTTCAGCTGTTGCTCTTTCGACACTCTTCTTTTAGACCTTAACTGTTTTCAATTTTCATGTCTATTTAGGCAACAGGATGGGGTAAGAAAGTTATAACCAATCGGTGGATTCGTAAGCATCGGGATTTTCTCACTTCTCATGAGATTCGATTGAAGACAATAACGCTAGAACGATATGTAGCCAACCGTGCAAACACAAGATTTGTCACATTCTTCCTGCTGAATGCGAGGTTACTATTGTCCATCAGGCTTAAGTTTATCAGCAGCATGGTTTTGATGGATGGGTATGCCGAAGAGCAAAAAAAGGAGTTTCAGGTGGGCAAAAGAGCTTCTGAACGTGCCGGGCTTCTATTTACAACATATTGTGGTCATAATCCAGTAAATTTTACGATCCAGGATGTTCATTCTATGGACCTGACCGATCCATTTGACTATGACTGCCGAAAACAGTGCTGGAGTTAGATGTTGTTTCCCTTTTCAATCTGGTCTTTTTTGTAAACCTGATGAACAATCAACCCTCGTGCTTTTGTACAGTTTGTAAGCTGGAGTTAGATGTTCTTGCCCTTTTCAACTCAGCTGTGACTGTCTATTTTCTTTGAAACAAGGCAAATGGCTTGCCATTCATTTAATTTAGAGTGAAATATTGTAACAAATCACAACCAAGGGAAATAACATCACTCACGCCGGCTGCTTGAGCTCAGTCTGCATTACAGAAGCCAAGTGACTAGCCCCCACCACCCCCACTAGTCAACCATAGTACGCCCCTCCGCCTGTGACTGTACCGGCGCATCTTCAACGACTTCTGTTCATTCCGTCCGAGGCCTCGCCGTCGTCCTCCGCCTTGCGGCCTTGGTTGGCTCGCCGTGCGCGGTGTGCCGCCCTCTTGCATTGTCAACGTCGTCAACAACCGAGAGGAACAAGGAGATGAATGTACATGGAGAGGATGACAGTAGGGACCCACCAGCGTCATGGCAGTACGCAAGCAAGTGCCTCTATAGTACAAGCCCAAAAATATGGTTCCTCCTAATGGTTGGACATCTGGAGCTCACGCCATCGTCAACGTAGTCAATAAACGAGAGAATTACACTATGAGTGGCTGACACCAGGGACCCAGCAAGTCGCGCAGTTTTTTTAGAGGAACAAGCAGTTTTTTTGAGACAATGAGGAACAAGCAGTTGTTATTTATACTAGTTTTAGCGACGGATCAGGGTGACAACGGGGCTGTGCGGGGGCTGTGGCCCGTATAGCCAGGGTTTTATTTGTGTTTACCACATCATGAGCCTAGTTGTGTTTTTTTCTTACTCAAAATGGCTAGCCCAGTTCTATTTTTATTAAAGAAATACCCAAACAAGGCCTACTTGCTTTATTGGCCCTGCTGGGCTGCAAATGTTTCAAGACGAGGAGAGTTTCATTCGGTTTGCCCAGAAATGGCCCATACATTTTTAAAACACATCAAACCGGGAACTAGTTTCAATTTTTTTCATTACAAGATCTTAAATTCCATTGATTTTTATGCGTGGACAATTATTTGGATTTTATATTTATATAAATTATTTTTCAAAATAGTTTGAATGTGAATCGATATTTCTGGATTAAAAATAGTTGACCGCACTGAAATATGCAAAATTTCGTATACTTTTTAACCGTGGCCACAATATGGGGTGTAATGTCACATCCCTAGCTTCTGGCATTGCTCTAGCCTAGCTTCATGTGTGCATCATGTCTATATTTTTGAAACTTGAATTGAGGAATATTGGAAGCCTCAAAACCCTAAATAAAAGAGGGGCAAAAACCCTAGAAATCTCATTCATTGCTCCAAAAGGCTCTTCTTAAATGTTTGATAATTTTTGGTAAGGGTTCTGGTCCCAACCAAAATATTGAACATTTTTAAGGATTTATTTTTGGGACTTTGAATTTAAATCATTAGCTATTTGAATCTGAATTATATTCATATAATTAGAATATAATTTCAAATACCCCTGAAATATTTTATGAGCTTTTGGAAAAGTCCATCTAGCCAAATAAAATTATTCAGAGGAGTTTTTGGCATTGTTTGAATTTGTTTAAAATTCAAAACAGTGGCAAAACGAAATTAAATAAAACAAAACAGAAGAAAAAAATAAAAGAGAGAGAGAGAAGGACTTACCTGGCCTCACCCGTGCAGCCCACCAGAACCGGCCCAGCCGGCCCAGCCCGCCACCGCTACTCCTCCCCCTGTCGTCTTCCTCTTGCCAGTGGGAGCAGCTGCGTGCTCGCACGCGCGCGGCCGAGGAGGCCACCTCCTCCCTGCCTGGCTGCCTCCTCCTTCCCTGGTCCCTCCCGCGACGCCACGCAGCCCCGACCCCATCTCACTTCTCCCTCGCTCTCTGGACCTCCCTCCCCCTCGCTCCTCTGTTTCCCCTCCCGCGACCGAACGGAGCCGCCGCCACCGACGAGAGCCACCGTGGCTACCGGCCACCCCACGGCTCACCGACGCCCCAGGAAGCTCCGCCGGTCCTCCCTCTACCTCCTCAATGAGCCACGAGGCCCCGGACGTGCCACAACACCGCCCTCGATGCCTTCTTCAACCTCGGGACCGCCGGCCATCTTCGTCAAATTCGCCGGCTCCGGACCGTCCCCGACCTCGCCGAGCGTCCCCTCGTCATCGCCGTGAGTCACTGACCCTCTCCCCTAACTCAGCATGCTCCCCTCCGTGCCGTAGCGCCGTTCCCCACGAGCACCGAAGCCACCGTCCGCCATTGCTGCTGCACGCATAGCCTCCGTGCTCCCCTGGCCTCACTGAGCTGCTCTTAGTGCTCCCCATGTCTAGCAGGTGTTGCCCAGCCTCTCCATTTGCTCACTGATGCACCGTAGAGACGCGCCCGAGCACCACCGAACACCATCGCCGCCAAAGCTCGTCGCCGGCATGAGTTCCGGCGACCCCACGACCTCCCACTCGGTCCTCTGGATGCGCGGGAGCAAGGGCCATCCCCTGGTGCCCTCAGCGCGCCAAACTGACGCCTCTAGCGCAAGTCCGGCGTGCCCCGCCGTGTTCTGTGGTCGCCGTCGGCTGGTCTCCGGCGTGCTGACGTGGCATCGTCGTTAGGGGCTAATGACCCTGCTAACTAACCCTGTGACACTGACAGCGGGCCCCGTAGCGGGTCAAAGCCCGAGTCAACGCGGGATTAGCCCCTGTGTCACTGACGTGTGGACCCCACACGTCAGGTTTGACCCGAGCCGGCCCCTGTTGACTTGCTGACGTCATGCCAACGTCATGCTGACGCAGTAATGTTTTCTGGATTTAATTTAATTCTGAAATTCCAGAAAATGAATATAAACTTCTAAAATTCATAGAAAATTAACCGTAACTCCAAATTAAATAATTTATATATGAAAAATTATCAGAAAAATTCAAGGAATCCATCTGTACCATTTTCATGCATGTTAGAACAACTTATAGCTGCTGTTTAGCACAAATCAAATAAAGGGCATTTAAATAATCACATATGGAGTTTGAATTTGAATCTTGTATTCAAACCAACTTCATTTAATCTGTTGCTAGTTGCATTGGCTCAAAACACATTCATTTTGCCATGTCATGATCATGCATCATATTGTGCATTGCATTGATTGTGTTCCCTTCTGTGTTGCCGGTATTTGTCCCCTCTCGATAGACGTGATACCGATGATGTGATCGTTGACACTGATGAAGACTCAATGTTATCTTCAAAAGTGCCAGGCAAGCAAAACCCCCTTGTTCATTCCGATACAATCCTAATCTCTCGCTCCTGCTCTCTTTTACTGCATTAGGACAACACCGATTCATCTGTTACTTGCTGCGGTAGCTGAACCCCTTTGTCCTTTGCATGACCTGTCATTGCCACAGTAAATAGATGAAACCCACTAGCATGAGTAGGAGTTGTTTGAGCCCTGATGTGCCTACTCATTCATGTTTGTTTGTCATGCCTGCTATTGCTTAGAGTTGAGTCAGGTCTGATTCATCGGGGATGAATCAGAGGCGTGTGAACCTGTCCTACTGTGTGTGAGCTAAGTGTGTGAACACGATTTGGTAAAGGTAGCGGTGAGAGGCCATGTAGGAGTACATGGTGGGTTGTCTCATTGCAGCCATCCTCAGGAACTGAGTTCTGTGTTTGTGATCCATGATTCAGCTACTACCACGCATTGGGCCCGAAACCAATGGACCCTCTCGGCTTCTTGATCACCCTTGTCCTCTGTCCAGGAGTTGCAAGTAGTTTCTGGTGTTTGTAGTATGCTGGAGGCCGTGGGCAGCGCTGACCGTAGGGGTGGGCTGTGATGCGGTAGGCACGTGGCACGGTGTACCGGGCGCCCGTTTGGTGTCTCGGGAACCCTGTTCACATCGTTTGGGGCTGTGAGCGAAACTCCGGCCGGATCTCCTCATGGATGGAACCCGAATAGGCGATAAACCTGGACTAGAGACTTAGGTGATTAGGTAGGTCGTGGCCGACACCCACGTTGGGCTTCCGCTTGAAGGTTGCCGAGTACATGTCGTGTAAACGGTGGTAAGTGGTGAGAGCGTGTGTGAAGAAGTACACCCCTGCAGGGTTAACCTAATCTATTCGAATAGCCGTGTCCGCGGAAAAGGACTTCTGGGTTGCTTATATCAGTTCATAGACAAGTGAAAGTGGATACTCTAAAATACGCAAGATAAGCGTGAGTGCTATGGATGGCGTTCTCGTAGGGAGACGGGAGCGGATCCATAGTGGTGTATTGATATGGTGAATATGTGGACTCGTGTGCGCCACCTCAAAAAAGTTACTCGCAGTCGTAGTTCAGGATAGCCACCGAGTCAAAGCTGGCTTGCTACAGTTAAACCCCACCATCCCTTTGTTGATAATGATGCATATGTAGATAGTTCTGATGTAAGTCTTGCTGGGTACATTTGTACTCACGTTTGCCTATTTTATGTTTTTGCAGAGAGACTTCAGTCTCACTAGTATTTCCGCGTGGTCTTCGACGTTTAGCTTGTTACCTCAGCTACGATCTTGTGCCCCGGCAGGATTTGGTAGATAGTCAGGCTTCTCAGCCTTTTTCATTTATAGATGTCTGTACTCAGACATGATAGCTTCCGCTTGTGCTTGATTTGTATGCTCTGAATGTTGGGTCATGAGACCCATGTTTGTAATATCTCGCTCCTCGGAGCCTATTGAATAGATTACTTGAGTCATAGAGTCATGTTGTGATGCCATGTTGTATTTGCACATATCGAGCATATTGTGTGTATGTTATTGAAATGCTTGGTATGTGTGGGATCTGACCATCTAGTTGTTTATCTTTAGTAGCCTCTCTTACGGAGAAATGTCTCCTAGTGTTTCCACCGAGCCATGGTAGCTTGCTACTGCTCCGGAACACTTAGGCTGGCCGGCATGTGTCCTTCGTTCCTGTGTCTGTCCCTTCGGGGAAATGTCACGCGGTGAATACCGGAGTCCTGTTAGCCCGCTACAGCCCGGTTCACCGGAGTCCTGCTAGCCCAGTGCTACAGCCTGGATTCACTCGCTGATGACCGACACGTTCGATGCTGGGTCATGGATGCCTGTCCCTGTAAGTCTGTGCCGCTTTGGGTTTACGACTAGCCATGTCAGCCCGGGCTCCTTATCATATGGATGCTAGCGACACTGTCATATACGTGTGCCAAAAGGCGCAAACGGTCCCGGGCAAAGGTAAGGCGACACCCGTGGGAATACCGTGCGTGAGGCCGCAAAGTGATATGAGGTGTTACATGCTAGATCGATGTGGCATTGAGTCGGGGTCCTGACAGCGTTGGTATCAGAGCTTGACTGCCTGTAGGACTACCAAGCCAAACTGGTCGAAGTTGAGTTTAGAAATTCTTTAGTTATATAAGGGAATTGATTGTGGGATGGAACGTAAGGCTCTTTTTACTCCTTATACCTCATGCCCTTCTGATCTGAGTCATCTTATCTTTCCTGCGGGGATTAAGAACTAGGCTATCTCTTCTTTCTATTAGGATCACGTGTTACTAATCAGTAGACTTATAAGATTGTTGGATTTAAGTCTCAGTTCAGTTCCTACTACTTCCGTATGTTAATTGTTGATCTCGGAACCTTGATATTGTGCTTCTGAGTGGTTATGCCACCATTTTTGTGATTGTCTCAAATCTTTTTGAGCAATTATAGCCGTTATGCTGTCCGAGTCATCCCAGGTTTCTAAATAGTCCGATGCATTTGCAAATCCCTTCCTTCTGTTTCCGATGTTCCCATGGGCCAGATTAACCACACTAATCGGTGTGTTGAGGTAATTATTGCCTCGACATATATGTTGGAATTATTATTATGACCCTAAGTGCTTAGGGGATCATCTAGTAATTTAGCCATGATTTGTGTTCCCAGTGTGATGATTCTGGCCATCATTCTCGAAAGCATCCCGTGATGCTACTTAGTAGTAGGTATTCTATTCCTGGGTTCTGAACCCGAGATTCACTCTACCTACTTCATGTTGATAGTAATTGCTAGTGCCTTTAGGATATTAGTAACCTTTGCGATAGTCCTTGAAGTCCGTGGTATCTTCTTCTTCCAAATACCATGAACTACTTATGGCAGATGTTTATTGGATCAAAAAAAAATCACAATTAGAGTACTCTTGAGGAGTTCTCCATTCATAAATCGTGACTCTGCCAGTTCTACCTTTCTGCATGGGTTATCCGGAAGAAATATGTTGAACTTGGTTCGACATACTAATCTATGCATCCACAACTCAGAAAGTTATATGTTCCTTTGAGTTGTTCTCTTTAGTTGCATTCTGACCCTCGTCTATCAATTGATAGTCAAGAGTATGCGTGCGTTCGTTCATCGATGCCTATGACTCTTGTGGTCTGTCAAGCCATTCTATTCCGGAATGACTAGGAGAGACAAACTCCAGTACCTCTTCCATATCTAGGATTGGGTCAAAGTAGTTGTATTCCGCAGATCAAATGCCAATCCAGCTTTTGGTTCTGCTCTACCTTGGAGTATTACATATTTTATATCGAGATTGTTATAGGAATTGCACACCATCCCATGAACTCTTGGTACAGTGATACTTCTTGCCATCACTGTTCATTCCTCGGCCCTCGTGTTGATGCAACCGGAATACCGACAAATGAATTGTGATGTGTGAAATCAATACTGCTAGCAACTCTGTTGCTTGGTAGTTAAAGGATAATAATTTCATTCTTAGTATGTTGGTTTTCGAATCATCCTTCTAAGACTGATCGTGCTACCTAGTCCTTATTTCGGTGCACCCTTCGATTGATGAGTTAGGATCTTGTCAAGTCCTCACTCATTTGATCATATCGTCTTGCCCTCAAAAGCAAGATTCTTCTCGAGCTTAGTAACATACCGGTGGTTCGTGACTTTCCAAATATCTTCTTGGAGGTGTTACCGGGTTGTCACCTGACCGCTATGTTGAGTTCGTGATCAAGTTGGTTTCTTGTGAACCACCTTCTCTCCAAGAATCGGTGTTAGATATCCCTGAGCTAGTTGGTTAAGCTAGACAACAACTTGGAGAGTTGGAAGATAAAAGCTTGTCTGACTTAGTTCGTTCCAAAGGGATATTCTTGTGTAGTGTGTGTTGAAGAAAGATGATATCTTCATCGATTGGTCCTTGTGATCAGTTGCTGGACCTATTGTCTTATCAATCCTTTGATTTGAGTGTGGGCTATCGTCAAATCAAATCAGTACCAACGATGCTCGTAATGTTGTCTTATTCGTGGTTGATCCCTCGAGCATACACCATTATATCTTTTAGGTCTGACCAATGCTATCACTTGTTCACTTAACTATGGAATTCCTTTTAAAAGGAAACCCAAATGAATTGTTGTTGTGCCCATTGACAACATCCTTGTCTTCTCCATAATTTTGCTGAACATTAAGCTAGTGTTGGAAACTTTTGAAAGCATTTGTTCATGCTAGCTCATGAAGCATATGTTTGGATGAAGGTAGTGACTTCCTCTAATTCATGTGCATCTGATGCAAGTTGCCGCCGTGGATTCGAGAAAGTCAATGTTGCTTTCTTTGGAATCATTCCAAATCAGTCATGCACACGTGCGAAGAATGCTGTGGTTTGAAGACTTGCAACCTTCAATCTATATGTATCCCTAGCACACCAAGCCACTGATTGATTTGTTCAAGGAGAAGGAGTTCCTTCATAAGAGCTAATCCGGACTTATGAAAGAACTTCGATACCCTCGTTGATGGTTCCCCCTTCTGAACTCGGTAGTGTTTTATTATAAGACTACCACGTGGTCATGCTTGTCTGGGACAACGTGTTCACATGTTTGTAGCAGAACCAGCTCATGTTTTGGAGCTTGCTATCGTAGTTCATCTCCCGAGAATCCCGCAACGTCATCTCGTCGATTTGTGTTGCAAACTTTCATTTTTCTTCCTAAGACTTGATGAGCCTGGAATATCCTAACACCAACCAGAGCTGAATCTCAGGCAGATATGATGGTTGGAACATTTCCCTAAGAACTATAATATTGGTCTCTCGATAACCGGTAAGGTGGATGTCGTGGCCAACACACCCATCCGGTAGACCTATTATTATAGTATCTTGTTTGAGGAAGTTGGCCACCCCCCCCCTAGGGATTTCGTAGGATTTACTCCCTAGTTGCCCCTATGGATTTTTGTGTTCCCGAAGTCCGACCTTTTACTTGATGTTTTAGATATCAAACCATATCTATGAATGGGTTATACTAGCACATCAAGGAGAACATTAGAAGCGGAGTGCTAAATGTCTCTCGGTCGATCATCCAGATTTTATTTGCTTGGCCTAGCTAAGGTGAAATCTAAGAAAGTGTTATCCTCCTTCGCATCTGCATCGTCCATCGCTATTCATCATGGTAGTATGTTGTGTTGTCAGCACCCTTGACGCGGTTGTTGATAAAACCTTGATGATTGTGGAAATGCTCAAGTTCTTGAGAGCACGCACAAGCGCTACGTCTTATCATCGGCACTAGCTGGGATTGCCCCAGATTTCCTCGGTTATGCTATAACCACTCCAACAGTGAATTCACTCTCTGTTGTTGGGTTCTTCCCAGTTACCAGAATCTTTCCTAGCATTTGCATTTTGTTCCCAGCTTGCACCGCCAATGTGCCATTCTACCATGGGTCTCTTCCATTTCTGGTGATAAGCAAAATTCATCCATTACGTTGTCTTCAACAAGGTAATCCACATCATCCAAGTTTGAGTATGCCATTCTACCGAACCCCTCTAAATGATCGATTATGATTTGCCTTAAGCTGGTATAAAGAGTTTCAATGATCTCTGAATCAAAGGTAATTCTTTTGCCACTTAAGGGGAGATATCTACGAGTCACGGTTCCGAAGGTGTCTCGTTGTGGTATCATGGCAACTCAACTCCTCGCTACGTTGACAACCGATTACCACCTTCTTAAGTGTGGAATTGTTGTCCACCTAGTGAACCTTCGTCATCCGTTTCTTTCCACCCCTCTTGATGTGTATCTCGTGTCTCAACCCGAGAGATGGTCCTATGTCTCATTCCGTGAGTTGTTCGATCTTCAAGAAGATCGACCCTTCTAGAGTCTCCTTCTTCCCTCCATGTCATGTTGGCAGGATTTCTCAAAACAAGACATCAAGACAATGATGGTGAATGAATCAACGTTCAACTGAAGTGCACCCTGGATCGTGAAGATTGTACTAGTTTGCGTTTCCCCTTCATCCTACCCTACGCTTGAATCTCGAGACGAGATTCTTGTTTAGTGGGGGTGAGTTGTCACATCCCTAGCTTCTGGCATTGCTCTAGGCTAGCTTCATGTGTGCATCATGTCTATATTTTTGAAAACTTGAATTGAGGAATATTGGAAGCCTCAAAACCCTAAATAAAAGAGGGGCAAAAACCCTAGAAATCTCATTCATTGCTCCAAAAGGCTCTTCTTAAATGTTTGATAATTTTTGGTAAGGGTTCTGGTCCCAACCAAAATATTGAACATTTTTAAGGATTTATTTTTGGGACTTTGAATTTAAATCATTAGCTATTTGAATTTGAATTATATTCATATAATTAGAATATAATTTCAAATACCCCTGAAATATTTTATGAGCTTTTGGAAAAGTCCATCTAGCCAAATAAAATTATTCAGAGGAGTTTTTGGCATTGTTTGAATTTGTTTAAAATTCAAAACAGTGGCAAAACGAAATTAAATAAAACAAAACAGAAGAAAAAAATAAAAGAGAGAGAGAGAAGGACTTACCTGGCCTCACCCGTGCAGCCCACCAGAACCGGCCCAGCCGGCCCAGCCCGCCACCGCTACTCCTCCCCCTGTCGTCTTCCTCTTGCCAGTGGGAGCAGCTGTGTGCTCGCACACGCGCGGCCGAGGAGGCCACCTCCTCCCTGCCTGGTTGCCTCCTCCTTCCCTGGTCCCTCCCGCGACGCCACGCAGCCCCGACCCCCTCTCACTTCTCCCTCGCTCTCTGGACCTCCCTCCCCCTCGCTCCTCTATTTCCCCTCCCGCGACCGAACGGAGCCGCCGCCACCGACGAGAGCCACCATGGCTACCGGCCACCCCACGGCTCACCGACGCCCCAGGAAGCTCCGCCGGTCCTCCCTCTACCTCCTCAACGAGCCACGAGGCCCCGGACGTGCCACAACACCGCCCTCGATGCCTTCTTCAACCTCGGGACCGCCGGCCATCTTCGTCAAATTCGCTGGCTCCGGACCGTCCCCGACCTCGCCGAGCGTCCCCTCGTCATCGCCGTGAGTCACTGACCCTCTCCCCTAACTTAGCATGCTCCCCTCCGTGCCGTAGCGCCGTTCCCCACGAGCACCGAAGCCACCGTCCGCCATTGCTGCTGCACGCATAGCCTCCATGCTCCCCTGGCCTCACTGAGCTGCTCTTAGTGCTCCCCATGTCTAGCAGGTGCTGCCCAGCCTCTCCATTTGCTCACTGATGCACCGTAGCGACGCGCCCGAGCACCACCGAACACCATCGCCGCCAAAGCTCGTCGCCGGCATGAGTTCCGGCGACCCCACGACCTCCCACTCGGTCCTCTGGATGCGCGGGAGCAAGGGCCATCCCCTGGTGCCCTCAGCGCGCCAAACTGACGCCTCTAGCGCAAGTCCGGCGTGCCCCGCCGTGTTCTGTGGTCGCCGTCGGCTGGTCTCCGGCGTGCTGACGTGGCGTCGTCGTTAGGGGCTAATGACCCTGCTAACTAACCCTGTGACACTGACAGCGGGCCCTGTAGCGGGTCAAAGCCCGAGTCAACGCGGGATTAGCCCCTGTGTCACTGACGTGTGGACCCCACACGTCAGGTTTGACCCGAGCCGGCCCCTGTTGACTTGCTGACGTCATGCCAACGTCATGCTGACGCAGTAATGTTTTCTGGATTTAATTTAATTCTGAAATTCCAGAAAATGAATATAAACTTCTAAAATTCATAGAAAATTAACCGTAACTCCAAATTAAATAATTTATATATGAAAAATTATCAGAAAAATTCAAGGAATCCATCTGTACCATTTTCATGCATGTTAGAACAACTTATAGCTGCTGTTTAGCACAAATCAAATAAAGGGCATTTAAATAATCACATATGGAGTTTGAATTTGAATCTTGTATTCAAACCAACTTCATTTAATCTGTTGCTAGTTGCATTGGCTCAAAACACATTCATTTTGCCATGTCATGATCATGCATCATATTGTGCATTGCATTGATTGTGTTCCCTTCTGTGTTGCCGGTATTTGTCCCCTCTCGATAGACGTGATACCGATGATGTGATCGTTGACACTGATGAAGACTCAATGTTATCTTCAAAAGTGCCAGGCAAGCAAAACCCCCTTGTTCATTCCGATACAATCCTAATCTCTCGCTCCTGCTCTCTTTTACTGCATTAGGACAACACCGATTCATCTGTTACTTGCTGCGGTAGCTGAACCCCTTTGTCCTTTGCATGACCTGTCATTGCCACAGTAAATAGATGAAACCCACTAGCATGAGTAGGAGTTGTTTGAGCCCTGATGTGCCTACTCATTCATGTTTGTTTGTCATGCCTGCTATTGCTTAGAGTTGAGTCAGGTCTGATTCATCGGGGATGAATCAGAGGCGTGTGAACCTGTCCTACTGTGTGTGAGCTAAGTGTGTGAACACGATTTGGTAAAGGTAGCGGTGAGAGGCCATGTAGGAGTACATGGTGGGTTGTCTCATTGCAGCCATCCTCAGGAACTGAGTTCTGTGTTTGTGATCCATGATTCAGCTACTACCACGCATTGGGCCCGAAACCAATGGACCCTCTCGGCTTCTTGATCACCCTTGTCCTCTGTCCAGGAGTTGCAAGTAGTTTCTGGTGTTTGTAGTATGCTGGAGGCCGTGGACAGCGCTGACCGTAGGGGTGGGCTGTGATGCGGTAGGCACGTGGCACGGTGTACCGGGCGCCCGTTTGGTGTCTCGGGAACCCTGTTCACATCGTTTGGGGCTGTGAGCGAAACTCCGGCCGGATCTCCTCATGGATGGAACCCGAATAGGCGATAAACCTGGACTAGAGACTTAGGTGATTAGGTAGGTCGTGGCCGACACCCATGTTGGGCTTCCGCTTGAAGGTTGCCGAGTACATGTCGTGTAAACGGCGGTAAGTGGTGAGAGCGTGTGTGAAGAAGTACACCCCTGCAGGGTTAACCTAATCTATTCGAATAGCCGTGTCCGCGGAAAAGGACTTCTGGGTTGCTTATATCAGTTCATAGACAAGTGAAAGTGGATACTCTAAAATACGCAAGATAAGCGTGAGTGCTATGGATGGCGTTCTCGTAGGGAGACGGGAGCGGATCCATAGTGGTGTATTGATATGGTGAATATGTGGACTTGTGTGCGCCACCTCAAAAAAGTTACTCGCAGTCGTAGTTCAGGATAGCCACCGAGTCAAAGCTGGCTTGCTGCAGTTAAACCCCACCATCCCTTTGTTGATAATGATGCATATGTAGATAGTTCTGATGTAAGTCTTGCTAGGTACATTTGTACTCACGTTTGCCTATTTTATGTTTTTGCAGAGAGACTTCAGTCTCACTAGTATTTCCGCGTGGTCTTCGACGTTTAGCTTGTTACCTCAGCTACGATCTTGTGCGTCGGCAGGATTTGGTAGATAGTCAGGCTTCTCAGCCTTTTTCATTTATAGATGTCTGTACTCAGACATGATAGCTTCCGCTTGTGCTTGATTTGTATGCTCTGAATGTTGGGTCATGAGACCCATGTTTGTAATATCTCGCTCCTCGGAGCCTATTGAATAGATTACTTGAGTCATAGAGTCATGTTGTGATGCCATGTTGTATTTGCACATATCGAGCATATTGTGTGTATGTTATTGAAATGCTTGGTATGTGTGGGATCTGACCATCTAGTTGTTTATCTTTAGTAGCCTCTCTTACGGAGAAATGTCTCCTAGTGTTTCCACCGAGCCATGGTAGCTTGCTACTGCTCCGGAACACTTAGGCTGGCCGGCATGTGTCCTTCTTCGTTCCTGTGTCTGTCCCTTTGGGGAAATGTCACGCGGTGAATACCAGAGTCCTGTTAGCCCGCTACAGCCCGGTTCACCGGAGTCCTGCTAGCCCAGTGCTACAGCCTGGATTCACTCGCTGATGACTGACACGTTCTATGCTGGGTCATGGATGCCTGTCCCTGTAAGTCTGTGCCGCTTTGGGTTTACGACTAGCCATGTCAGCCCGGGCTCCTTATCATATGGATGCTAGCAACACTGTCATATACGTGTGCCAAAAGGCGCAAACGGTCCCGGGCAAAGGTAAGGCGACACCCGTGGGAATACCGTGCGTGAGGCCGCAAAGTGATATGAGGTGTTACATGATAGATCGATGTGGCATTGAGTCGGGGTCCTGACATGTAATGCTAACAAAAAGAAGATGGGCTCCAAAAAAAATCTTAAGAATTAGCAAATGGGCTATACATTATTAGAAATAATGGCAGATGGGCTGTATGCTATTTTCCACAGATTTGAGGCTGACTTGTGCGCCTACTACAGGTTGACGCATATGCTTTCATGAAAAAAAGGTTGACGCACACGCAACGCCCTGTCAACTTAGTCAACACATGAGAATAGTGACTGTTGGATATCCATCCAACGGCTGTCGTGCTTCTTCAATCTCTGCTCTTCATTCTCCAACTGTTCAAACAAGCGCCGGCGGGACTGCCTGCTCCCTCCTCCCGCGGCCGGCTATGTTGCCGCGCAGGACTTACGGCCCCACCGTACTCCCATCGCTGGCCTAGCCATCCCTCTACTCACCCACACATGCTGTTATTCTCCGGCGACGACAGACGAACCAATAAACCCTCGTACTCCTCCGCGCGGGAAACAACTGCCGAGTATTCCTTGGCTCCGTGTCGTTCCCTTCCTAGGCCTCGCCGTCGTCCACCGCCCTGATGCTCTCGGCGTGACCTGGTCAACGTGGTCAATGAACGACATCCATCGGAAGTGGACTGTACGTGGAGAGGCTGACAGCTGGGTCCACGGCTGCACGCAAGGAAATGCCTCCTTATTACGCGCAAAATAATGATTCCTCCACCTAACAGCTAGGACCCACAAGAAGGGCCTCTGTATTTCACGAAAAAAGCATTCCCCCCGCTGACAGGTCGTACCCACCAGCTATATCTTTGCACGTAAGGAAGTGCCTCCTTATTACGCCCAAAAAAAATGAATACCCCCTGCTAGCTGGGACCCACCATATTGTTGGGCTGACTTGTGAGCCTACTAAGTTGACGGGGACGGAGGGCTTTGTCAACTTAGTCAATACTCCAGTGACCATATGATGTCCATCCAACGACCATACTGCTTCTTCAACCTCTGGTCTTCTTGCTCCAGCCGCCCAAAGCAGTGCCGGTCGTGCCGCCTGCTCCTGCCTCCCGTGGCCGGCTGTGCTACCGCTTGCTCCTACCTCCCGTGGCCCGGCTCCGCGTCGTCCCCTTCCTAGGCCTCGCCGTCGTCCACCGCCGTGGTGCTCTTGGCGCGGCGTGGTCAATGTGGTGAACGACCGACTTCCATCGGGAGAGTACTGTACGTGGAGAGGCTGACAGCTGGGTCCACAGCAGCCGCAAGGAAGTGCCTCCTTATTACGCGGAAAATAATTATTCCTCCACCTGACAGCGGGGACCCACCGAACGGGCCACCAGTATTTTGCGAAATAAATCGTTTCCCCCTGACTGCTGGGACCCACCGGACGGGCCACTGTATTTTGCGAAAAAACGTTCCCCCCGCTGTCAGCTCGGACCCACCGGAAGTGCCTCCTTATTACGCACAAAAAAAATGAATACTCCCCCTGCTAGCTGGGACCCACCTTGGTGGGAGGCTGTCTTGTGGGCCTACTAAGTTAACGGGGCCGAAGGGCTTTGTCAACTTAGTCAATATGAACGATTCTAGCTCCCGTGACCGTACAATGTCCATCCAACGCCCGTAGTGCTTCTTCAACCTCTGGTCTTCTTGCTCTAGCCGCCCAAAGCAGCGCCGGTCGTGCCGCATGCTCCTGCCTCCTGTGGCCGGCTGTGCTGCCGCGGAAGCCTCACCGCCCCCTACTATTCCCACCGCTGGCCAGACCCTGCAGCGACGGCAGCCTCACACCGCAGCCGAGCCAGTGAACCCTCGTACTCCTCTCCGCGCGGGCTTCCACTGCCGCGTCTTCCCCGGCTCCGTGTCGTCCCGTTCCTAGGCCTCGTCGTCACCCACCGCCGTGGTGCTCTCCACGCGGCATGGTCAACGTGGTCAAGGAATGACTTCCATCGGAAGAGTACTGTACGTGGAGAGGCTGACAGCTGGGTCCATGGCCACAACCCAGTTTTTTTGTGATTTGCCAATTAAGTCGCTTTGTCAGGCCTGTTGGGCTGCAAATCTTTCAAGACGAGGAGAGCTTTTCATTCGGCTGGCCGAGAAAATGGCCCATCAGTAATGAGAAATGGGCTATAGATTTTTAGAAAATGGCCCATCAGTAATGAGAAATGGGCTATAGATTTTTAAAACACATCAAACCGGCAATTAGTTCAATTTTTTTTTTCATTTCAAGATTTTAAATTACATTAATTTTTATGCGTGGAGAATTTGTTGGATTTTATATTGATATACATTTATTTTTAAAATCAGTTTGAATGTGAGTCGAAATTTTGGGATTAAAAACAGTTCGGACCGCACCGAAATATGCAAAATTTTGTATAATTTTTTAACCGTGGCCACAATATGGGCTGTAATGCTAACAAAAAGAATATGGGCTCCAGAAAAAACCTTAAGAATTAGCAAATGGGCTGTAAATTATTAGAAATAATGGCAGATGGGTTGTATGTTGTTTTCCACAGATTTGAGGCTTTCCTAAAAAAAAGGTTGACGCACAAGCAGTGACGGTTGGATGTCCATCCAACGGCCGTTGTGCTTCTTCAATCTCTGCTCTTCCTGCTCCAGCCGCTCAAACAAGCGCCGGTGGGACTGCCTGCTCCCTCCTCCCCGCGGCCGGCTGTGCTACCGCGTAGGCCTCACCGCCCCACCGTACTCCCATCGCTGGCCTAGCCATCCCTCTACTCACCCACACCTGCTGTTATTCTCCAGCGACGGCAGACGAACCAGTAAACCCTCGTACGGTCGTACTCCCCTCCGCGTGGGCATCCACTGCCGCGTCTTCCCCGGCTCCGCGTCGTCCCCTTCCTAGGCCTCGCCATCGTCCACTGCCATGGTGCTCTCGGCGCGGCGTGGTCAATGTGGTCAACGACCGACTTCCATCGGACGTGGACTGTACGTGGAGAGGCTGACAGCTGGGTCCACGGCCGCAGCAAGGAAGTGCCTCCTTATTACGCGCAAAATAATTATTCCTCCACCTGACAGCGGGGACCCACCGGACGGGCCACCATATTTTGCAAAAAAAAAAAACGTTTCC